>NC_081554.1:63589601-63592101 GCF_963082655.1 Stomoxys calcitrans | reverse complement strand
TCTATAAGAAGTACCGCAGCAAAATTTGAAGCGTTCATCTTCCTTGGTTCGAACGCTGCAGTGATTGACACAGACGGACATGGCCAGCTCAAGACCAAAGATCGGCTAGATCAAATTTCGAGAGGATTAAGAACATATTAAGGTTAGGTTAGGTTGAAAAGAGGGTGCGGATGTTAATCCGCTCCATTCCACTATGGACATACACCTAAGCCAGTTATCGGCTTGTTGTGCGGTCTAAATACTAAAAAAAGGTAACCTCGAAATAGAAAATTTTATGAACTCCGTGCTACTTACAAAATCCTTAACTGTTTTCCATGCCACGCCCCCTAAGTTAGTTCATATCTGGTATTGTGTCCCCACCTAGGTTAGGTAAGAGTGGCAGTCCTTTACAGATTCACTTAGACAATTTTAAGTCCATTGTGATACCACAGTAGCGACCGACCAAGGCTTCTGGTGGGAATCGAACCCACGACCCCTGCACTGGTAATCCAAGCACGCTACTAACTCGGCTACCGGGGCGCTCTATGCCGGTATCTGTTCGAAGCGAAAGCCAGGCAATGAAAAAGGATATGCTCCAAAATCTTCGTGATAGCCCGTATCTCCGCCTGCAGGACTGTATTGTGGTCAGGCAGTCTAAAACTGATCTCAGTCCCTGGGTTCTCAATGACTCCAAGGACCACTTTGTCCTCTAGCTTTGATTCATTCGTGTAACATGAACTTCTAGATGGCAATGCTAGGGTTCCGTCAATCCAAGACAGTGCCAACCTCAAGGTTCATCTCAGGAATCCGAATGGAAACCTACTCCCTTCCTTCCAGTTTCCTATCGTCGCCTCGATTATATTGCGATGGTACGAGCTGCACCCATTCTCCGATCGCTTTAAGTCTCATAGCCGCCTCTCATAGCTCAAGGTTCATCTCAGATATCCGATTGGAAACCACTTCCCTTCCTTCTAGGTTTCCTATCCCCGCCTCGATTTTACCGCGATGGTATGAGCTGCTCCCATTCTCTATCCATTCTCCCATCGCTTTAAGTCTCATAGCCGCCGTGGCTGCCTCACACTTAATCTGTATGTCAATGGGTTGGATAACTAGAAAAGTCTTCAGTGCCCTAATGGGCATGGTCCTCATCGCTCAACCTTTGCCAAAACGGCAGTCAGAAACTGTTGTATGGTCCTTATGTTGCACTTTCAACTGCCGAGATTTCTCAATAGCAGTCCATCAAACTAATGAGGCGTAAGTGAGTACTGCTACTATCAAGCTTCTGTAGAGCCGGTGGACTATCCTCGGATTTAGGACCAATTTCGAGCCTACGGCCCAGCATTTGTGAGCCTTCGCGATAAAATGCAAAATTTTCCCCATGAACATTCCGCTAAAGAACAGGGGCAAACTTCTCATATATCAATGAGTGCAGTCCGATTCAAGTTTAAGCTCAATGATAAGGGGCCTCATTTTTTATAGCCGAGTCCGAACGGCGAGCCGCAGTGCGACACCTCCTTGGAGAGAAGATTTACATGGCATAGTATCTAACAAATGTTGCCAGCATTAGGAGGGGAAAACCACCGCAGAATTTTTTTTTCTGATGGTCTCGCCAGGATTCGAACCCAGGCGCTTAGCGTCATAGGCGGGCATGCTAACCTCTGCGCTACGGTGGCCTCCGTAGCCTTCCCAGTACGCTCTTGAATGTGACACTTCCAAGTCAATTTCCTGTCCAAGATCACTCCTAACAATTTGACCTTGTCAGATATCTAAATCGTCTCATTGAGGAAACGTGGTACGTTAAATTGGCCCACCTTATTCTCCCTCGTGCACAGGCATATTTTAGTCTTCTCTGGATTAACTCTGTTTAATTCGCTCAAATTTTAATCAGAGAGTTGTTTTAAGCCTCCCGCAATCTGACCCAAATATGGTTAAGAGCGGACAATATTTCGGTATAGCTGCCATATAGACCGATCTGCCGCTTAAGGCTCTGAAGCCCATAAGAGCTTTATTTATTAGCCGATTTGGAAGAACTTTGAAATAGTGAGTTGATTAAAGCCTCCCAATATCCGACTCAAATATGGTTCAAATATGGCCTCTCGACATCCTTCTCCAATACGGCCCAGATTTGGATATAGCTGCCATATAGACCGATCTCTCGATTTAAGATCTTGGGCCCATAAAAGACGCATTTTCTATCCGATTTCGCGGTAATTTTTGACAGTAAGTTGTGTAAATCTCATCGACATTCCTGTTTAATACAACCCAAATCGGTCCAGATTTGGATACAGCGGCCGTATATACCAATCTCCCGATTTAAGGTTTTAGCGCGATAAAAAGTGAATTTTTTAGCCGATTTGCTGAAATTAGGCACAATTAGTTACGTTAGTCCCCCCGACATCCCTGTTCAATACGTCCGAGATCGGTTCAAATATGGATATATCTGCCAATATAGACCGATCTCTTCATTAGAGGTATTAGGGCCATAATAAGCACTTTTATTATTCGAATTCGCTGAAAATTG
>NC_081554.1:63559601-63587101 GCF_963082655.1 Stomoxys calcitrans | reverse complement strand
ACAGTTTTCTGTGGCATATATATTACCCGTTATAATAACGTTGTATGAACGTTTGAATGTGTGCGTGTGTGTGTGTTTGTATGCTATATAGTTTTATACAAAAACGCACATAAAGTTGAAGTTGTTTCTTTTGTATGTTGTAAGTCAAAAGGAATCGTAAAATGCCGTTTCACACACTCACACAAACGCTCATCTGCACACATGTAACTTTTTGAAGGCAATATATGGGATCACCGTAATAAAAACTGATTTAATGAGCATGTACTTATATTATACATCCTGCGTTATCAGTTGTCAGGGCATATTACCAAAGGAGTAGTAAAGTTGCCTACATTTTTAAATGTGAAGTTATAAACTTTGATTTTTAAATTTTTATGATGTTCGCATAATTAGTTGAAAGGAGTCGTAATTTAACCTACGCACTTGGTGGCCACACAAAATGAAAGTAGACAAAACTCTTAAATATTAAGGAATATGGCCTTATGAAAAGTTTTGCCAATGGACAAAGCCAATAAGCAACTTATCGCAGAAACTAAAAATTAAAGAGAACAAGTAAAAACCTGCTAAATTCAGCCGGGCCGAATCATTGAAACCCACCACCATGGATTCGACACAAAATAAAATTAGTTGAAAAGCATAATTTTACTCTAGGTGCCAAATTTTTGTCAAATCAGGCAAAAATTAAAGTTTCTAGGACCCACAAGTAAAAAGGCGTTAAATTCGGCCGGGCCGAACTTTGGATGCCCTCCACCTCGTGTATATATGTAAACCATGTTTCGTCGTAATCCTGTGAAAAATGCATAATTTATGTCCCCCCTGGCGGCTTTATCGAAATATGATCCCATTTGGACCAAATTCGACAAGGATATTGAGAGGTCTAATAAGTACAAGCATTGTTCAATTTTGTAGAACAAAATATTGCTCTTTTTGGTAGCCATATCTAAATATAGACTTATCAGAACCATATACGACCCCTATGACGAAAAGCCTGACATAAGTCACTATTACAAATTTCAGCGAAATCGGATTATAATTGTGCTTTTTATGGGGCCAAGACTTTAAAAAGAGAGATCGATCTATATGGCAGCTATATCCAAATCTGAACCGATCTGAGCCAAATTGAAGAGGGCTGACGAGGGGCTAACACAACTACCTATCCCAAATTTGAGGAAAATCGTATAATAAATGCACCTTTTATGGGCCCAAAACATTATATAGAGAGATCGCTCTCGGTCCCAAATTTCACCAAAATCAGATAATAAATGTGATTTTATGGGTCTAAAAACTTAAATCGGAAGATCGTTCTATATGGCAGCTATATCCAAATCTGGACCGATCTGGGTCAATTTGAAGAGGGTTGTTGAAGGGTCTAACACAACTTCCTGTCCAAAACTTCGGCAAAATCGGATAATAAATGAGCCTTTTATGGGCCCAAAACCTTAAATCGAGAGATCGGTCTATATGGCAGCTATATCCAAATCTAAACCGATCTGGGCAAAATTGCAAAAATATGTCAACAGGATTAACAAAACTCACTGTCCCAAATTTTGTCAAAATCGGCCAATAAATGCGCCTTTTATGGTCCGAGTCCGAACGGCGTGCCGCAGTGCAACACCTCTTTGTGAAGATTTTACATGGCTGCCATACCAAATGGTACAGTACCTCGCAAATGTCGCCAACATTAGGAGGGGATAACCACCGTTGAAAATATTCATGATGTTCTCGCCATGATTTGAACCCAGGCGTTCAGCGTCATAGGCGCTACGGTGGCCTCCATATGAGAGCTATATAAAGTTAAAAACCGATTTGGACCATATTTGGCACACTAAGCGCATACTTGTTCAATTGGATAAAAATTGCAGTTTCTACAATAGGAGCCATATCCAAATCTGAACCCAAATGGCCGATTTGGAAATGGCCCAAAACTTCAAGGAGATAGCTTCAATCATTCAACCGCCATCGTTATTTCTATAAACGGAACGGACGTGGCAAGAATTTCCAGCTGTAGTACGGTAGACTAAGGCCTTTCTATCATATTCTTGAACATTCATGTAAAGCCTTTCTATCATATTGATGTACAATTTCTCATCTCAGGATATGCGTTTCTACAGTAAACACCAGTGTAAGTGAACATTCTATCTCTTAAATCACACCTAATCCAAAGGTATTAGCCAGCACTTAACATAAGGATATTTCGCATACTCAAAAAAAAAGTTTTATAGCTATCCTGATGGAATTTCCCCTTAAAAATGCACAATTTTTACTTTTTTCCCTATGAAAATCCCCGTGCCCCAAATGAGAAAAATTTTTCCCCGATCACGAAAAAAAAATCGCCTGTTTGGGGGAATTTTCCATAATCTGACAACACCGCTCTACAGCCTTTAAGTAAAGATGAAAAAGAGAAAAAGCTCTTCCGAAAATTGCTCAACGCTTTCAAGTAATCTGGGAAGATCAAGCTCGCACGGCTCCTGAGTCTTCCTGGAGGATTTTTGACTTAAAAAAAGACGCCACAGCCATCACCAAAGGGGAAGATTGTCGCTGAAAAAGATATGAGCCAAACTCTTATGGCTTAGTGGCCAGGCAGCACAACAGAGATGAGCTGATCCATGCAGTCATCGATATCGGCAGTGTATCCGACAAGATTACACCAGATCATCATTCACAAGTGAAGGATCTGATTAACGATCGAATTCGGAAACTATGTTCAACTCCCCTTAAGGAATAGGGGCAAACTTCTCACATATCAATGAGAAGTTCAGCCCTATTCAAGTTTCAGCTCTATGATAACAGACTTTGTAAACAAAAGATATGATTAACATAAAGGAATTTCCTAAATAATCTTCAAATTCTATTTTAAAGCCTTATAATGGAATTAAATTTTCTATATGTTTATCTTTCCAAACCTATGGTGGTGACCTTAATAATCTTTTATCACAAAGATATGATAATGTTGACACATGATATGATACAATCTACTTGTTTTACATTTTCTTCTTCTTCATTTTCTTCCAAATTCAAATGATAATAAACCAAAGTAAAATAGGAAACCTATGACCTCGCACAACAAAATTTTCACAACAACGTCTCGTTTTCCCTCATACCAAACATTGTAGGGCGACAAACATTACGCATTTACTTTCACTGCGAACACAATTCATTCGTACATTTAGTCCCTATTCTCCAAAAGTCTTATAGTACTACAGGCCGAAGGAAGGAAAAAGAATAACTCCTAAAAGGCCTTTTGGAAGTCCCTACAGGCACACCGGCAAAAGCCAATGGCTCAAGACACTGAATAGGGTAACAAGCAATTTATCCTCTGCAAGTGGAAATTATCCCACTAATATTCCGTTAAGTTACTGTTGGAAGACTTCTTACATATTATTGAGGGTTTTTATACCCTCCACCATAGGATGGGGGTATATTAAGTTCGTCATTCCGTTTGTAACACCTCGAAATATGCGTCTGAGACCCCACAAAGTAGATATATTCTTGATCGTCATGTCATTTTAAGTCGATTTAGCCATGTCCGACCCTCTGTCCGTCCGTCTGTCCATCCGTCCGTCCTTCTGTCCGTCCGTTCGTCTGTACGTCCGCTCGTCTGACCGTCCGTCCGTCTGTCTGTCCGTCCGTTCTTCTGTCCGTCCGTCTGTCTGTCCGTCCGTCCATCTGTCTGTCCGTCCGTCTGTCTGTCTGTCCGTCGAAAGGACGCTGACTTTCGAAGGAGTAAAGCTAGCCGCTTGAAATTTTGCGCAAATAATTTTTATTAGTGTAGGTCAGTTGGGATTTTAAATGGGCCAAATCGATTCATGTTTTGATATTGCTACCCTATAAACCGATCTTGGGTCTTGTTTTCTGAGCCTCTAGAGGGCGCAATTCTCGTCCGATTTGACTGAAATTTTGCACGTAGAGTTCTGGTATCACTTTCAACAACCTTGCTAAGTATGATTCAAATCGATTCCTAACCTGATATAGCTGTCATATAAACCGATTTTGAGTCTTGACTTCTTGAGCCTCTAGAGGGCGCAATTGTCGTTCGATATGACTGAAATTTTGCAAGTAGTGTTTTGGTATCACTCTCAACAACTGTTCTAAGTATGATACAAATCGGTTCATAACCTGATATAGCTGCCATATAAACCGATCTGGGGTTTTGACTTCTTTAGCCTCTAGAGGGCGCAATTCTCATCCGATTTGACTGAAATTTTGCACGTAGTGTTTTGATATAACTTTCAACAACTGTGCAAAGTATGGTTGAAATCAGTCTATGTTTTGATATAGCTGCCATATAAACCGATCTGGGGTCTTGATTTTTTGAGCCTCTAGAGGTCCCAATTGTCGTCCGATTTGACTGAAATATTGCACGTAGTGTTTTGGTACCAATTTTAACAACTGTGTTAAGTATGGTTGAAATCGGTCCATGTTTTGATATAGCTGCCATATAAACCGATCTGGGGTCTTGACTTCTTAAGCTTCTAGAGGGCGCAATTGTCGTCCGATGTGACTGAAATTTTGCACGTGGTGTTTTGGTATCACTTCCAACATGTATAATTTAAATCGGTTCATAACCTGGTACAGCCGTCATATAAATCGATCTAGGGTCTTGACTTCTTGAGCCACTAGAACGCGCAATTCTCATCCGATTTAGTTGAAATTTTGCATGAGGTGTTTTGTTGTGACTTCCAATAACTGTGCGAAGTATGGCGCAAATCGATGCATAACCTGATATAGCTGTCCCATAAACCGATCTGAGATCTTGACTTCTGGAGCCTCTAGAGGGCGTAATTGTCATCCGATTTGACAGAAATTTTGTGCAACGGCTTCTCCCATGATCTTCAACATGCGTGTCTAATATGGTCTGAATCGATCAATAGCTTGATACAGCTCCCATATAAACCTATTTCCCGATTTTGCTTCTTAAGCCCCTACAAGGCGCAATTCTTATCCGAATGAACTGAAATATTACACAATGACTTTCACAATGTTCAGCATTCATTTGTGGTCTGAATCGGACTATAACTTGATATAGCTCCAATAGCAGTTTTCTTTGTTTGCCTAAAAAGAGATACCGCGCATAGAACTCGACAAATGCGATCCATGGTGGAGGGTATATAAGATTCGGCCCGGCCGAACTTAGCACGCTCTTACTTGTTCGTTATAATTTGGCTCAATAATAATAGACCTCGCATTTAATGCCGAGTCTGAACGGCTCGAGTTACAAATTTGGCTGGAATTAGTTTGTGTAAGACCAACGCAGAAATTGTTTACTGATATTCTACGCAGGATTCGGACCCTGGCCTTCAGCGTCACATGGGAACGAATTTGGTAACCTTTTCTTCTGCTGCTTTAAAACATTTAGAAACTGCCGGCAGAAACTTTGGCCGCTTCTGCTTTTCAACTTCCAAAATCCCAGTCATATCAAAAGTCCTCCTAAAACTTCAATCTTTGCCACATATTCTTGGTATTAAGGCCCCTTTGGTGCTTTTTCTCAACACTGCACTGCGATGTTCACCCGTTGTGTCTCAGCATCATACAAATTTGACGCCATATATGAGTGTTTGTTTGTATCAACACACAGATGCCACGCTAAAGAGTTGTTGTGTGATATGTGTGCATGGTGTTGACGTCAAAACGAGGTGAAGAGGAGGTGTCAGAAACTAAGATTGCAAACATGTCACGTGTTTAATTATTTACGTGACTTGGCTGAATTCGTGTTTTTTTATTCCTTGTTTTTTTTTTTTTTTTTTTGCTTGTTTCTTAGCTGCTGCGATTTTTTCCCTCCATATATGTAGTGGTATATATGTGTGAGTGTGTGAATAAGTGCGTGCCAAGACCGTGTCTTTATCACGCCTAATTTTATGTAACTATCACAATAGTGGCAGGCACTCATAGACATAAAAACAAGATTCGAGTATACCAAATAAGTAAAACAGTGACTGAGCTTCACACACTCATGATGACGGTGTGACTGTTGATGTGTCTGTCACATGTCCCCTATGTCTCGCAGGTTGACAAGATTTCTGCACAATAATGATAATGGAGAAATTTCACATTAAACTGTATGAGCGCCAAATAGATGGAAAGTCTTTAAGAATTTTGTGAACATTTTGATGTTTTTGTTAATTGAGGATTTTTGTAGGGGCGTACTTTTCAGACACACTACTATTGCCGTAGTGTAAGATGAGCCTTCTTGTTGATTGCAGGTACTTCATGTTGGATTTTAGGAGCCGATGTTAGGCTCAGCTTCGTTCTTTACTAAATGCCTTCAGTTGGGGAGAACCATCGAATTTATAGTAAAATTGGCTCGGTCGGGTGATGCAGGGCTGTGGAGAAGAAGTGCCACAAGTTAGAGAACGAATTGTCTTGCCGTAGACGGGGTGATGAGAATCACGCCTATTAGGGTACTGGAGACAATTTTTGAGCTCCGATCCATAAAGTCAGCCAGTGTGCCAATTTGAAACAAGAATGAAGAACTCTTAGAGATTATGGGAGTAGCTCGGTTTTCCTGTCATAGAATTTTCCGAGATTACTTTTCATTATTTTGGGTTCGGTTAAAAATCTGCCCTATTCTGTCAAAGCTTACTAAGTTTAAATTTCTAATGTGATCTTACCTACCGATCATCTGTGATTTTGTGATTGTGAATCACTATTACTCTGTCAGCCTTTTATATGAGGTTTTCATAATTTTCCTCGCCCGTCTTAATGTATACATCGGCAGAAAGGTAATTTTGTCTACTTTCGTGTTCAAATGGTTTAAGAGGCCGAATTTGCTCTAAATAGAGAATTAAGTCAATATTTAGATAAAGCTTCCATATAAACCGATCCTTGAGCCCCTACAGGTCGCAATTATTATCCGAATTGCCTACAATTTGGCACACTGACTTCTCCGATGATCCTTAACATACAGGTTATGGTTCAAATCGGTTAAGTATGGTTCAGTAGCTCCCATATAAACCCATCACCTGATTAAATTTTTGATCCCATAGACGTTGTAATTCTTTTCCGATTTAAGTTTTGGACGATCATTTCTGCTATTACCTCCATCATCCAAGCCAAGTATGACCGGAATCGATCCATAACTCCGTTGTTTAGATCGATTCATAACTCCGTTGCTACGATTCACGCCATGCCTTAAGTCCCAGACTTTCTGCTATCGTGAATCACTGCGCCTCCGTCGGTTTGGAAAATTTCATTTTTCCAACCGTAATCCCACGCAGGGCTCCAATAACATCGTTTAATATCAGCTCTCGTGCCCGTGACCTCTTGTCAGTTCGGATAAAGCGTTATGTCCATCGGCCAGGAGGCCAATGTAGCGAAGATTTGACCACATCCGCCTCTGACGCTAATCGCTTTGAATCGAATCTTGGCGATACCATCAAAAAATTTTAGGCGGTAGTTACACCTTTCCAACGCTGCCGACATTTGTGAGGTAATATGCCTTGCATAGAAGTCATGTAAAAGCTTCCCCTCAAAGAGGCGTCGCACGCGGCACTCCGTTCGGAATCGGCTTTAAAAAGGACACCCCTTATCAATGCTCATAAAAAAAACTACACTCATTGATATTTGAGAAGTTTTCCGCTGTTCCTCAATGGAACGTTCATGAGCAAATTTGCAATATCCAGCCAGAGAGTGATTATTGTCCACTGTTGTTCAGTGCGTGAATCCGTCATTTCTACTTCCATGGATGGGTTTACGCAATCTACCAATGGCCTCGATCCAGGTCACCGCTTATGTTTGTGAATCAACGACAATCTGCGAGACTTCTAAAAAGTAGCTAGTTCTAACGGTGGGCACAAGTGACCTTGATCAATGTCAATCCTCGACACAGGTGAGCTTACAATTACAGATACAAATTTGCCCTTAAGGAACAGGGGCAAACTTCTGACGTATCAATGAGTGCTGTCCGATTTAGCTCAATGATAAGGGACGTCGTTTTTATAGCCGAGTCCGAATGGCCTCCTTTTTATAGCCGAGTCCGAACGGCGTGCCGCATTGCGACACCTCTTTGGAGAGAAGTTTCACATGGCATAGTACCTCACAAATGTTGCCAGCATTAGGAGGGGAAAACCACCGCTGAAAATTTTTTCTGATGGTCTCGGCAGGATTCGAACCCAGGTGTTTAGCGCCATAGGCGGACATGCTAACCTCTGCGCTACGGTGGCCTCCGTTGGTATGGTATGGATGCCATTTGGTATGGCAGCCATATTAAAATTTCTTCCCAGAGAGGTGACGAACTGCGGCACGCTCTCCCTTATCATTGAGCTTAAACTTGAATCGGACAGCACTCATTGATGTGTGAGAAGTTTGCCCCTGTTCCTTAGTGGAATATTCATGGTCAAATTTGCATTTAGCAAGGGTATATCACTGTGACTTTGGCATTTTGAAAAATATGATATTTCTACTAGCAGGACACTAACGTCTGGGGTCGCCGTCAACCTTCCTAAGGGTGACTATTTTGTTTGCCTCCACAGGCAATAGGTGGCCTCAACACACACATCGCCTGTGACAGTGTCTCGTCCAAATATGGTTCCACATATTTTCGGTTAATTGTGATTTTCCGCTTGGCCCCAAGTGGCAAGACATTTTAGCTGATATCGTTCTGGTCTGTGACGATTCGTTAAGAGAAGAGCCAACACGCCTAGCACTCTCTTGGTCCCTAGACACTTTTGGGCACTTAACTAGGTTTCTGACAGAGCATACATGCCCCATATCGTGGATAACCAGCGCGAGCATTCCTTAAGCACGAACATTCCTTAAGCACGAACATTGCTTTAGCACGAACATTCCTTTATAGAAAAACAGATGACTTCTGGCATAACAATGAGTGCTATCCGATTTAGGGTTTGGCTCAATTGATCCCCTTAATTGAATCCGCGTTCGAACAGCGTACGGCTAGCTACACCCCAGCGAAATGTTTTCTATTGGGTTGCCCAAAAAGTAATTGCGGATTTTTTAAAAGAAAGTAAATGCATTTTTAATAAAACTTAGAATGAATTTTAATCAAATATACTTTTTTACACTTTTTTCTAAAGCAAGCTAAAAGTAACAGCTGATAACTGACAGAAGAAAGAATGTAATTACAGAGTCACAAGCTGTTAAATAATTTGTCAACATCGACTATATGAAAAAACCGCAATTACTTTTTGGGCAACCCAATAAGCATTATTAAGGTTATAACCACCACTAGCCAGATGTTCTGATATTCAACCCAGAATGTGAGCCCAAACATTCTGGACACAATTCGAACCCAGATTTTTAGTGGCATAGGTGGAAGTGATCACTTCAGAGCCACCTAACAAGTCTCCGTGGAATTAATGCTACCACAGAAGTCCACCGACCCAAGAGAATCAGAGCACTGAGCCAGTTCTCCCCAAATACCACACCTCTGTAGATTCCTGGCAAACCCCAAGAATTCCATGACCCTCACTCAACAGTACGTTTCCTCTAAAGTTATACTTGAAGTTATCAAATAAAATCCAAACTCTCAAAACAAGGACCTAACATAGAAGCCCACCGACCCAAAAGAATCAGAGCACTGAGCTAGTTCTCCTCAGATCACACTCCCCTGTAGATGCCTGGCAAACCCCACGAATTTCATGCCCCTCACTCACCAGTACGTTTCGTCTATAGTTAGACCTGAACTTACCAACTAAACTCTCAAAACAAGGACCTTAAATGGTCATTGTGTGGGGTCCACATTAGCTCCTTCATCTTATACAAGATTTGACTTCTTCAACCTCCATGTCGATACAAGGTGGATTTAAATTAAATTAAATTTGTTTCGAATTAAAATATACAGCTGCTATTAAAAATTATTTAATCCATTTCCATTGAAAATGCCGCTGTGGAAACTTTTTTACACAAACACAAAAGATACTTAGCTTAAAAGCAAATTGTAAGCTTTTGTTTTCATTTGGGCTTAGCGAAGCGTGTGTCTCAAGTATTTTACCACTTTCCGAAGCCCCCTCTCCCCGCCCCTCCCCCTTCAAACAGACAAACAAATATACAAAGTAATTCTAGGCTCCTTCACACCACCCATAATGGCGATGACACTCAAAGATGACAAACATTCAAAGGCTGAACTCTTTTTTTTGCTCCAGGACATAGTCGCTCGCCCAAGACAACAACAACAACAAAAGGTAGTAACAAGAGCAAAAAACCTCACAAAAACACACAAAAACTATTCTATTTCACTACCTTTTAGACAAACAGATTCACTTGCAACAACGCCTTCGAACTCTTGACATCACACCAACACGAACACCAACAACATCGCCACCAGGACATGCTTTACTATATACATGACAAAGCCGTGTGGGGTTGTGTGCAGTGATGCCGCTCGCTTATCCCCGTTGTGTCACTCTCAGTCACCATTTCATTGCAGTGACAACGCCTTGCAGTAGCTAGCTGAACAAGGCGCTCTTTTCTGTTCAAGTCCTGCAAATTGTAGGTTAAGTGCAATTTCGTTTTTGGCTTTTTGTTTCTCCTTTTTCTGCAGCATCAAAAGTCATTCATTCTATGGCTTCATATCTTCCACCCACTCTAATAATGTTGAGGGTGTTGGAGGTAGGGTTGCCATTAGGATAATAACTGGACTGTTAAAGTTTTTAGTAGAATTTTGTTTTTTATACAACAATAGTTGATACACCCTAAACTGTTTGCGGCTGAAGATCGGTCTCTATGGCAGCTATATCTTAATATAGCCCGATCTGGACCATATTTGGTACAGATGTTGGGAGTCCTCAATATGGAACTCATGGTTCCAAATTTCTGTGAAGTCCTTTTATGGTCATTAGACCCTAGAGCGGAAGATCGGTCTCTATGGTAGCTATATATAAATATAGCCCGATCTGGACCATATTTGGGACAGATATTGGGAGTCTTCAATATGCAACTCATGGTTCCAAATTTCTGCAAAGCCGGGTATTAAATGCGTCTGTTATAAGCCCTAGACCCAAAATCGGCAGATCGGTCTATATGGCAGCTATATCCAAACATGATCTTATCTGCACCATTTTTGGTTCGGATATTGACGGGCCTAATAGAACTCACCGTTCTGCATTTCGGCGAAATCCGATAACAAATGCGACTTTTATAGGCTTAAGACCCTAAATAGGCATATCGGACTATACGGCAGCTATATGTTAATATGGTTCGATATATACTATATTCGGGTTGTGTGTCGACGCCCACAGCGCAACTCACTGTCCCAAATTTAAGTGAAATCGGAGAAAAAATCCTCCTTTTATGGTCCTCAGACCATAAAGCTGAAGATCGGTCTCTATGGTAGCTGTATAAAAATACTAGCTGACCCGGGCCCGCTCCGCTGCGCCTTCTTTTACTTTATATGGAACAAAAGTTTCCTCGGAATATTTATTTTTGAAGATCTTTTAATGAAATACTATGCAAACTTGACTAAGAGTTTAACAATCTAAGTGCCTTTATCTGAATCCCATATGATCTGCTCTTCTCTGAGGCGTCCCCCAAACACATGGCCCCAAAATAGGTTATCAAATTCGTTGTCTAATCTCAAATACCTTTCATTTGAGCTACATATTGGCATGGTCGAAAAATTTTTTCCCTTTGGCGGTGTTTTGGGAAGGGGTAATGTCCTAAATACATGGTCCTACATTTGGATATCAAATTTGCATTCTACTCGCAAATATCTTTATTTGAGCCCCATATTGCGATGGTCAGTAAAAAATTGCTGTTTGTGGGGTATTTTGGGAAAGGGGTAGATCCCCAGAAAATTGGTCCCGAAAATGGGTATCAATTCGTACTCTACCCGCAATACCTTTCATTAAAGCTCCTCATTGACATGGTCGGTAAATATGCCCGATTAAGGGGTGTTTTGGGGATTGGGGTGGTCCCCCAAACACTAAGGCCGGAAAATATATCAGCAACGTGCTCTATTCTCATATATCTATATATTATTTATTTGAACCCCATATTACCACGGCGTCCCTTAGACAGTTGGTCCCTAATGTTGATATCAGATACGTGGTCTACTCCCAAATACCTTTAATTTGAGCCCCATATTTCCAAAGTCGGCAAAACTGTCCAGCTTGGGGGGTGTTTTGGGAGATGGGGTGGCCACTCAGTGGGTTGGCCTTGAAAATGTATATCGGATCCGTGTTCCACTTTGAAAACCCTCTTATTTGAACCTCGGGTGGTGTTGTGGGGGTGGCGTGGCCCCAAAGGCACTTTTCCCGAATATTGATATCAAATTCGTGCTTTACTTCCAAAGACCTTTCATTTGAGCCCCATGTGGCTATGGTCGTAAATGTGTCCCCTTGGGGGGAGGTTTTTAGGGAAAGTCGGGCCCCCAAACACTTGGTCCCATATTTGAATATCAGAGTCGTATTCTACATTCAAATAGGGTGTTTTGGGGAAGGGCTGGGCCCCCAGAAACGTGTTCCCACATTTGGATATCAGATTCGTATTCTACTCGCAAATACCTTTCATTTGAGTCCCATATTGGGATGGTCGGTAAATATATCTGATTTAGGGGTATTTTGGGGCTTGGGGTGGTCCCCCTAGCACTTGGTCCGATAATTGGATATCAGATGCGTTTTCTTATCCTAAATACGTTTCACTTGAGTCCCATATTGTCGTGATTGGCCTAAATATATATTTGGTAGGTTTTAGAGTGGGGCGGCCCCCCTAGGTACCCCATCCGAAAATTGGATACCAAATTTTTACTTTTAGGGTACTATATGAGAGCACACAAAATTTCGCTTAAATCGCACCACCCGTCTGCGAGATCTGGCGTTTCTGAAAATTAGGGTAAGGGGGAGGGTCCGCCCCCCTTCAGATATCAAAAAATGTAGTACCCTATTTTCAACACGGGATCATTATGCACCATCTGTGAAAATTTCAAGAAAATCGGTTCAGCAGATCGGTCTATATGACAGCTATATCCCAATATGTTCCGATCTGGACCATTTTGGGTTCGGATATCGGCGGTTCTCATAACACTCGCTATTCTGAATTTCAGCGAAATCGCCAGATCGGTCTATATGGCAGCTGTATCTAAATATGGTCCGATGTGCCGCATTAAAGAACTTAACCTGCGTAGACGAGTGTGTGCGAAATACGAGTCTGTGCAAAATTTCAACTCAATATCTCAATTTTTTAAGATTATCGTGATAACAACTAACGGACACAAGGACGAACATACGGGCAGACACACGGACGAACAGACGGACAGACATATGGGCATGGTTAAATCGTCTTAGAATTTTACAACGATGCGAAAACAGGGTCGGAAATGGATATTTCGATGTATTACAAACGGAATAACCTAAAGAATACACCGCCTATCGTAAAAAGCGTCCTAAGTTCGTCCGGGCAGAATGTTATATACCTTCCACCATGGATCGAATTCGTAGAGTTCTTTTTCCGGTATCTCTTTTTAGGGGCAACAAATGATAAAAGAAAATAGTTGCTATGTTATTGGAGCTATATCAAGTTATGCTCCGATTCGGACCATAATTGAACTGAATGTCGGAGACCATAGCAGAAGTCGTTGTGTAAAATTTCAGCCAATTCGAATATTGCGTCCTTTAGGGGCTCAAGAAGTCAAATAAGGAAAGAAATTTATATGGGAGCTTTACCAGGCTATAGACCGATTAAGACCATATTTGACACTATGTTGAAGGTCATGGGAGAAGCCGTTGTAAAAAATGTCAGCCAAATCGTATATGAATTACGCCCTCTAGAGCATCAAATAGTCAACATCCCAGATCGGTTTATATGGCACTTATATCAGGTAATAAACCGATTTGAACCATACTATGCACAGTAGTTTTAAGTCATAATGGAACACTTCATGCAAAATTTCAGCCAAATCGGATAGGAATTACGCCCTCTAGAGGCTCAAGAAGTCAAGACCCCAGATCGGTTTATATGACATCTATATCAGGTTGTAGACCGAATTAAACCATACTTAGCACAGTAGTTTTACGTCATAACGGAACACTTTATGCTAAATTTCAGTCAAATCGGATAATAATTGCGTCCTCTAGTGGCTCAAGAAGTCAAAACCGCAGATCGGTTTATATGGGAGCTATATCAGGTTATGAACCGATTTAAACCATACTTAGCACAGTAGTTTTACGTCATAATGGAACACTTCATGCAAAATTTCAGCCCAATCGGATAGGAATTGCGTCCTCTAGAGGCTCAAGAAGTCAAAACCCCAGATCGGTTTATATGGGAGCTATATCAGGTTATGGACCCATTTAAACCGTACTTAGCATAGTTGTTGGAAATCCTAACAAAACACCACGTGCAAAATTTCAGCCAAATCGGATAGGAATTACGCCCTCTAGAGGCTCAAGAAGTCAAGACCCCGGATCAGTTCATATGACATCTATATCAGGTTATGAACTGATTTAAACCATATTTATCACAGTGGTTGGAAGTCCTAGCAAAACACCACCAAATCGGAAAAGAATTGCGCCCTCTAGTGGTTCAAGAAGTCTAAATCCAAGATCGGTTTATATGGCAGCTTTATCAAAATATGGACCGATACGGCCCATTTAAATTCCCAACCGACATACACCAATTAGAAATATTTGTGCAAAATTTGATCGTCTTGACCGCCCGTCTGTCCGTCCGTTTGTCTGTGGAAAACACGCTAACTTTCGTAAAGTTAGGCACTTGAAATTTTTCACAAATTTTTCTCCCGACTATATTTCTTGACAATCTAGAGGGCGTGATGCCTGTCCGAATTGGCTGAAAACCTGCATATCAAATATTTTATTACCCCTAACATACGAGCCAAATATGGTCTCAACCGGTTTTTAACCGGTTATAGCGCCCAAATAAACCTATCTTCCGATTTTATTTCTTTAGCCTATAGAGGCGTATTTTTTTCAGCCAACACGCAGGGGATGTCCCCTATGAATGCAGTGCATTGCGTTAGCGAGAGGAAATTAGGAATTGGAGGGGGGGGAAGGATGTAGCGCTTATTGACATTTGTCTGAAATCTCTGGATGTCAAAGTGGGTGGGAAAAACATTAGCCGGAAGTCGATTCCACATACGAACGGTTCGGGCGAAATAAGAATTCTCCCCCATAATGCATTGTGCGGTCCGCTAGCCAATCAATTACAAACGGGTGTGAGGTCCTGAAATGTCTTGTATCCCTAACATACATCATTACATCAGGAATAAGAAGACGAATATCGATGATGAAGGGAGGGAATAGAGTTGGATACCCCACTGTCCCCAATCAACGCCATCGCTCTCCAGGGATGATTTTGAAGCTTTAGACCATACATGTGAGTTGTACACCATTTTCGGCCTTATAAAAGTGGTGTAGATGTTAAGAAGATCAGACGGAATGAAGTAATTCTTACACCGTTTAAGGAAGCCTAAACACTGCTTCTTTCGACACTTCGAATACATGTTTAGCCAAACGGACATCACTTTGTATTTTCCTGTGCAGAACATCAAGAGCTTCTGATTGCTCAACATCTATAGCGTTGAGAGACAAAGATAGTCGTAATAAGTCAGCGAATCGTTTTTTGGGACAACAAGCAGCACTGAGTCTTCCGTGCATTAAAATCTATTCGATTCATTCGACCCCACTCACAAATGGCCAGCAAATCCGGGCAGAGTGTATCGTCCATAACCCGCCTCTTGTCCTCAATCTCCCGAAGACTTGCCCTACGGTAGAATGAGTACGAATGAAAGAGATTACTGTCATCCGCAAATGAGTAGATCAGATTCGATGTCTGACCCAACAGATCGTTGATGAAAATTAGAAAAAGAGAAGGAAAAAGAACAGAAGCCTGGGGTACACCTGCGGTCAGTTTGTGCTCATTGGATGAGAACCCATCTATAACGACTCGAATAGTGCCATCTCTGAGAAAGCTCGAAATAAATCGAGCGAAGCCATTCTTATCCGATTTGGCTGATTTTGCACAGTGACTAGTTTTAGTTACTCTAACATACGGACCAAATATCCTCTAAATCGGCTCATAACCTGATTTAGTTCCCATATATACCGATATCCCGTTTTGAATTCTTAATCCCTATAGAGGATTAGCATGACATTTTGCACAATGGCATCAATTATGTTCTCCTACATCCAAGCCTAGTACAACCCGAATCGGCTCATAACCTGATATAACTCCAATAGCATAGCAGTTCTTAAAAATGCAAATTTGCCCATGAATATTCCATTAAGGAGCAGGGGCAAACTTTTCACATAACAATGAGTGCTGTCCGATTCAATTTTTAAGCTCAGTGATAGGGTCTCCCTTTTATAGCCGAGTTTGAACGGAGTGCTGCTGTGCGACACCTCTTTGGAGAGAATTTTTGCATGGCCAGCATTCGCTGAAAATATTTTTCTGATGTTCTCTCTAGGATACGAACCCAGGCGTTCAGCGTTATAGGCAAACATGCTATTCTCAATGACTATATGTTTAAGTCCTTTATTACGCTGTTAAGGCTGCAAATCCGTTTCTACTCGACCCAAAATTTTATAGTCTCATTTGTACTCTGCGGTCAAGAACCCAAATTAACCTCAAATTAGTTAGGCATGATCGGCTGTACCGGAATCACACTCTACTCCCAAGGACCATCATTGGAGTCCTATTTGGTCACGTTCGGTCCACATGTCCGCTTTGGGGGTTTGTTAGAGGTGGACCAGCCAGCGGACACTTCTTCCACATTCATACTTCTCTCTCAAATACCTTTCGCTTGACACACAAATTCTCGTACATGATGGTGTTGCATGTCAGATTAGTGTTCTTTTTTAGGATGGGGCGTTCTCTCAAAATTGCTTGAGCTTAATAGTTTTTAAAATTTTTACATCTCTAGTTTACCATAGATGAAAAAATAAAAATTTTCCTAAATCTTGGTTCCATTTCCATGATCTTTCCCTTTTAAAAATGTGGATATGGTCTAGTCAGTCTCCACTACCGAATGTTCAAATATGGCAACACTGTTCATTTTGCTACTTAGATTTCACTCCTGAGGTCTGTTTAAATTTACTGCTATACTGAAAGTTATCTTTTGGTGCTGGAGTTGCTGCATTTTTAATTGTGGTCCCTTATTTTTTCATCTGCAGCTGCTGTTGTTGGTCACAAGATGTGGCAAGACAGTCGAGAGTAGAGTTGTCGCTTTTCTTTGCCATAAAGACTTTTCAAAGAGCTCGGATGGACAGAGAGAAAGAGAGAGAAAGTGGAGAGAGAAAAAATGCATGCATAATTTGTGAAATTTAATGAAATTGTAATAAAAGTGTTGACACACATTCACAGCGTAAATGTGGAATAAATTCCATTTTAAAGAATTCTAGTGTTTCTAGTTAGCAATGAGAAAAAAAGGATGATATTTTTTTTTTAACTAAAAGGAAATTGAAGCTCAAAGGCAAATCTTAAAGGCAGATTCTGAATACAGCAATGCTTTAGGAATGAATGGAACTAAGTATGGGAGAATTTATTGGATAGATGACTCTTTCATAGTGTTTTCCTTTAAAGAACAAGAAAGATGCTTCTTTTACACCCATGAGAATTGTCTAATTTAAATTTAAGATATATAGAAGTCCCCTTTTTATGTAGTCGAATCTGAATGTCGTTAATCTGAAAGTGAGACTCCACTTATAAAGAAATTTTTGGCTAAAACACTTAAAAATTTCACCAGCTTTGCCTGGGAGAGCATCGCTAGTCGCGTTGTGAACCCTTGAGTTCAGCGAAAATTGTAAACATGCTAACACTTAAACACATTGGTCCCGATAGTTTCATAGCGGAGACAAGTTGCTTAAGGCTCCAGTTTAATGTGTACCCGAAGCGAATCTGGTAATACCAAATAGGAATAAACAAGTAAGAGCGTGCTAAGTTCGGCCGGCCGAATCTTATATACCCTCCACCATGGTCGCATCTGTCGAGTTCTTTGCGCAGTAACTGTGTTTAGGCAAACAAAGTAAAATGAATAAGGACGGAGGAGCAGCTATATCAAGTTTTAGTCCGATTCGGGGCTCAAGAAACGAAATCGGGAGATCGGTTTATATGGGAGCTGTATCAAGCTACAGATCGATTCTGACCATATTAAACACGTATATTGAAGGCCATGGGAGGAGCCGTTGTACAAAATTTGTGCCAAATCGGATGAGAATTGCGCTCTCTAGAGGTTGAAAAAGTCAAGACCCAAGATCGGTTTATATGGCAGCTATATCAGGTTATGGACCGATTAGGACCACACTTCGCACAGTTGTTCGAAGTGATATCAAAACACTATGTGCAAAATTTCAGTCAAATCGAACGAGAATAACGCCCTCTAGAGGCTCAAGAAGTCAAGACCCAAGATCGGTTTATATGGCAGCTATATCAGTTTATAGACCTATATGAACCGTACTTGGCACAGTTGTTGGAAGTGATATCAAAACACTATGTGCGAAATTTCAGTCAAATCGAACAAGAATTGCGCCCTCTAGAGGCTCAAGAAGTCAAGACCCTAGATCGGTTTGTATGGCAGCTATATCAAAATATGGACCGATTTGGCCCATTTACAATCCCAAATGACCTACAATGATAAGAAGTAGTTGTGCATAATTTTAAGCGGCTAGCACTACTCCTTCAAAAGTTAGTGTGCTTTCCGTATATATTATCCGATTTTGTTGAAATTTAGTAGGTTGAGTTGTAGAAGACCTTTATGTGGTCCCGATTTTTTTTTTTACTCTTTTTCGCGGAATTTTGGAACAGTGGGCTGGGTTTGATCCGTGATATGTTTGGCATAGATCGAACCATATTCATGTATAGTTGCGCCCGCCTAAACTTAATGCCTTTTCCTAAAGCCTATCCATTTCCGACCCTAATCTAAGATGATCTAGCCTTATCCGTCCGTCTGTCCTTCCGTCTTTACAAATTGAGATATTGAGCTAAAACTTAGCACAGATTCTTTTTTTTGTCCATGGGCAGGTTACGTTCGAAGATGGGCTATAACGGACTATATCTTGATATAGCCCCATATAGACCGGTCCGCCGATTTAAGGTCTTAAGACCATAACAGCCACATTAATTATCCGATTTTGCTGAAATTTGGGACAATGAGTTGTCTTAATCCACTCTACATCCTTCTTCAATTTGGGACCGATCGGTCCAGATTTGGATATAGTTGCCATATAGACCGGTATCTCGATTTAAGGTCTTGGGCTCATAAAAGGCACATTTATAGTTCGATTTTGCTAAAATTTGGGACAGGGAGTTGTGTTAGGCCCTTTGACATTCTTCTTCACTTTGGCCCAGATCGGTCCAGATTTGGATATATCTGCCATATAGACCGATACGCCGATTCAGGGTCTTAGGCCCATAGTAGGCGCATTTATTGTCCGAATTCGTCAAAATTTGGAACAGTGAGTTGTGTTAGGCTCCTCGATATCTTTTTGCAATTTGGCCCAGATCGGTCCAGATTTGGATATAGCTACCGTATAGACCTATCTCTCGTTTTAAGGTTTTGGAGCCATAAAAGGC
This sequence comes from Stomoxys calcitrans, assembly GCF_963082655.1. NCBI lineage: Eukaryota > Metazoa > Arthropoda > Insecta > Diptera > Muscidae > Stomoxys > Stomoxys calcitrans. The sequence goes on along the minus strand of NC_081554.1, from coordinate 63,567,625 downwards.
GCATTAATTGTCCCATGTCGCCGAAATTTGGGACAGTGAGTTGTGTTAGGCCCGTCGACATCCTTCTTCAATTTGGTCCCGATCGGTCCAGATTTGGATATAGCTGCCATATAGAGCGATCACTCGATTTTAGGTTTTAGGCCCATAAAAGGTACATTTATTGTCCGATTTCGTCAAAATTTGGGACAGTGAGTTGTGATGGGCTCCTCGACATTTTTCTGCAATTTGGCCCAGATCGGTCCAGATTTGGATATAGCTACCGTATAGACCTATCTCTCGTTTTAAGGTTTTGGAGCCATAAAAGGCGCATTAATTGTCCCATGTCGCCGAAATTTGGGACAGTGAGTTGTGTTAGGCCCGTCGACATCCTTCTTCAATTTGGTCCCGATCGGTCCAGATTTGGATATAGCTGCCATATAGAGCGATCACTCGATTTTAGGTTTTAGGCCCATAAAAGGTACATTTATTGTCCGATTTCGTCAAAATTTGGGACAGTGAGTTGTGATGGGCTCCTCGACATTTTTCTGCAATTTGACCCAGATCGGTCCAGATTTGGATATAGCTACCATATAGACCGATCTCTCGATTTAAGGCTTTGGGACCATAAAAGGCGCATTTGTTGTCTGATTTTTCCTAATTTTGGGATAGTGAGTTGTGTTAGGCCCTTCGACATCCTTCTTTAATATGGCCCAAATCGGTCTTGATTTGAATATAACTGCCATATAGATCGATCTCTCGATTTAAAGTACTGCGCCCATAAAAGACAAATTAATTGTCCGATATCGCCGACATATGGGACAATGAGTTGTGTTAGGCATTTCGATTTGGCCCAGGTCGGTTCAGTTTTGTATATAGCTGTTGTATAGACCGAGCTCTTGATTGGGACTTATAATCCGATTTCGCTGAAATTTTCCTTCTCGACATCCATGTCGTATATGGTTCATATCGGTCTATATTTGGATATACCTTCAAAATAGACCAACGTTTTGTTCTACAAAATTGAAGAATAATTTGTACATATGAGATAAATCAATGTCCGTGCCGACTTTCGTCCATAAATTTGGGGGCATAAATTTGGCATTTTCACCGGATTATGACGAGAGGTGGTTTACATACCAGAGATGGTGGATAACCAAAATTCGACCCGACCGAACTTAATGCATTTTTACTTGTTTTTATACCCACCACCGTAGGATAGGGGGTATATTCATTTAGTCATTCCGTTTGCAACGCATAGAAATATCAATTTTCGATCCTACAAAGTATATATATTTCGGATCGTCGTAAAATTCTAAAACGATTTAACGATGTCCGTGTGTCTGTCTGTTGTAATCACTATACACGCTTCAAAAATTGAGATATTGAGCTGAAATTTGGCACAGATACGTCTTTTTGATGAACGCTGGTTAAGTTCTTGAACTGGCCAAATCGGACCATATTTGGATATAGCTACTTTATAGACCGATTTTCCGATAAAGGGTCTAATGCCCATAAAAACTTCACTTTTCTTCTGAATTCGCTGAAATTTGAAACAGTGAGTAGTTTTAGGCCTCCCGACATCTGACCTAAACATGGGTTAGATCGTACTATATTCAGATATAGCTGCCATATGAACCAATCTCCCGATAAAGGGTCTGAAGCCCATAAAAGTTTTATTTTTTAACCGATTTTTTAACCGCTGAAAATTGAAACAGTGAGTAGCTATAGGTCTGCCAACGTCTGACCTAAATATGGTTCAGATCGGACTATATTTTGATATAGCTGCCATATAGTCCGATCTGCCGATAAAGGGTCTGAAGCCCATAACAGCTTTATTTTTTAACCGATTTGGCTGAAAATTGAAACAATGAGTAGTTTTTGGCCTACCAACATCTGGTCCAAATATGGTTCAGACCGGACTATATTTAAATATAGCTGCCATATAGACTGATCTGCCGATAAAGGGTCTAAAGCCCATAAAAGCCCTATTTATAACCCGATTTCGCTGGAATTTGAAACAGTGGGTAGTTTTAGGTCTCCCGACATCCGCCCCAAAATATGGTTTGGATCGCACTGTATTTAGATATAGCTGCCATATAGACCGATCTCCCGATAAAGGGTCTGAAGTTCATAAAAGCATTTTTTTTTTTACCCAATTTCACTGAAATTTGAAACAGTGAGTAGTTTTAGGCCACACTCCATCTGACCCAAATATGGTTAAAATAGGACTTATTTAGATATAGCTGTCATATATACCTATATGCCGGTTAAGGGTCTGAAGCTCATAAAAGCTTTTTTATTTCCCGATTTTGTTGAAACTTTAAATACAAAATTCAACAGTGACTTATATTTATAAGACCACTCAATATCCGTGCCGAATTTGGGTGCATAAGTTATCCAATTTTCACCGGATTATGACGAAAAGGGGTTTACATATATACCCTAGGTGGTGGGTATCCAAAGTTAGGCCCGCTCGAACTTAATGCCTTTTTATGTGTTTTTTTTTTTTTTTTTTTTAATTCAAGTCATTTGGCTTTAATTTCTCCCCAACTGCCATCTCTTCTCATGGTCCATTTCAATTATTGAAAAAGGTTCAGGCATGCTAGTTTCGTACCCATCGTACTATCTCTACGCCGTGGGTGCGGAAGAGTCGAGATGTTAGCAACCATAACATCCATACTCATCGATTTCCCATGGTTCGTTTGAAAGTGAAACGTGTGTAAAGAAATATTTATTTATAAATTGAATGGTAGAGAAGGATGTCTGGCCAAAGTTTATGTATTTGTGTCGTTATGTAGGTCCACGTGTGTGGGTGAGCAAAGCAAAAGAAAAAAAAATGAGATTTGCTTTCACTTGGTATCGGCAAGGGTATGTGTGGCTATGTGAGTAGCAGCTAGCAATGTTGTGTTATTTTTTTTGTTATATATTTACCGCAAAAATTTTGAACATATTTAATATTTGTTTTTGTTTTGTTGTGCTATAAAAATACAACACACACAGAACCACAAAAACACAACAATAACAAAGGCAAACTCCTACCAGCATAGAACCACAGAATTTGCCCACACTCACACACATGTAGCCCACATAGGCCACACAGCCCACATTCACAAAACACATAAATCCCAAAGAACTCCTTCCTCTCATTGAGTGAGTGGGTATGTGAATATACATTTCATTTTTTTGGCTAGAGTTTGTGATAGTGTCTCTCGAATGGAGCAATGGGGGCCTGTGAAAGGATGCGATGCGATGCGAGATGTGCAAACAAAACACATGAAAAATATATACCCAAAACAAATTGTAAATAAATACTGTTTATGATGAAATTTAAAATGTATAAACTGAATAAATTGAAATTTATATGTAAAGGGATGTGTCGACTTTCCATGGATGCCCGATGTGGAGAAGCCAGGTTGTGCATAAAATGAATGTGGGTGAGTGTTGGCCTTTGATTTTATTTTTTTTTTTCGTGTCTGAATGCTAACTTTGTTAAAGAAATATGAAAATAAACTGGGTCACAAAATGTTGAAAGTTTTTTCTTTTTCTTTCTTTTGCTAGCGATAAGGCCAATATGTTATGGTATGAGGCGAGGGACGCGGAAATAGGTTAAAATGTAAATCATATTCCCCAATAGCTGTGACGTACAACCTTAGGAGTGTGGCTTTAGATAACTCAATTTATTGCTTAAATCGCATTGCCTATCTTAAATCCTTTCTATAGTTTTGTTATTAAGGAAGTAATGTGTTTTTGTCATAATTTTTTGTTATAAAGGATACTACTACGCTAAAGGATTTCAAGTGATTGAGAAAGTTTGTAATTTAAAATAGTAAACCATCAAACACATGTGTTTATACAAAAAAAGCAGTTTGGGTCTGGTGTAATGAACTTGTGGTGTGGGCCACTTTGTTCATAGGTAAACTCGGTTTGACTTTTAGGGGCCCTTTATCTGCCTGCTGTGGCATAGTTATAACAGACAGAAATCCCGATCAAATGGGAAAAAATTTGTTTAAAAAAATCCTTTTCGCATCCTCCGTGCAAGTTCGAAAGAAATCCTTACTTATAACCATCACTTTCTCAGCAAGTTATCAATTCTGACAGAAATCCAATGTAATAAAAACTGCGAGAAAGAAAGCTAATATGGATTAGAGACTAGCATACCCTACTATCGCGCTAAATGCTTGGGTTTGAATGATGCTGACGAGAGGACTTACTACACTCATAGAAATATGTTAGTAAAAACAGCAAAAATGTTTGCTATAACAGCAGAAAGTCTGCTGAAAATGGGGCAGCAGTAATTTTTTGCTAAAACAGCAAACACTTTCCGGTGATTTAAAGTTTTAAAATATTAAAAAAGCTCAAAAATGTCATAAAATCCTCAAAAAAATTTATATTCCATCTTATTTTTTTTTTTTTTTTTTTTTTTTTTTTTTAAATGTTTATTATTTCAGTTAATTAATACATAGTTCTATTAATAAACAAATAGATATATTATATAGTATAGTAATTCCTTACACTGTTCCCATAGGAATGCTCTAGTAATTCTAATATAATAGATAGTTTTTATTACATAGTTCGTTATAATAAATTAAGCCTAAAATAAGCTTATATATAATGTATCGCAATGAAAAAATTTGAACAAAAAACATCACTCATGTATATTTTTATATTTAGGTTAAAAAAGTGTCAAGGAGTATAAAACAAGATGATTATGGCCTATGCCACCAATATCTTTGTATGCCTAAACTGTCAATCTTATCTCTTTGAGTTATTGTGGTATCAAATCTAGTATCAACGCCAGGGTTATTTATGTCGAAAGATTTTATATTGGCTCTTCTATATATATGGTAAAATGTAGGAATACCAAAATTGTCTTGAATACAACGTAATTTATCTAGATAAAGAAAAGCTTCAGGTGGAACGAACCCCGTTTCCAAGCATTTGTTAATATATAAATCATCAGCGTAGTAAGAGGCCATAATCAAATTGTTTGTAACATTTTCAGTAGATTTCATTATATGATTTCTAATTGTTTTAATTATAAAATTGTCTATTCTATTTATGTTTACAGCTTCATATAATACTCTATTGGATACAAATTTTTGGTAATTACTACTAGGTGTTCTATAAAGAGAGGTGCAGGAACGTAGGCATTTTCTTTCGAGTTTTCTGATTTTTTCCATATAAGAGGGTGATATGTTAAACCAAATTGGCGCACCATAGCATAAAATCGATCGCACAACCGATGTGTATATCATAATTTTGATTTCCTTAACAATCTTCTTAGAAAAAAATATAGATTTGTAAGCAAAAAACGCATTTCTAGCCTTTAAGATCTGTTTATTAATGTGTGAGTTAAAATATAGAAATCTATCCAAATATATTCCTAAGTACTTAACTTCATCCTTTACTGGTATATCTACGTTAGCCTCCCTGGATCGAATTCGGAAATCTTTCCAATTTCTCCTTATATTCCAGTTGCATTTGCCAACTGGAGGACGAAACAGGATAGCCTCACATTTGTGCAAGTTTATCTTCATATTCCAGTCTATACTGTACTGCTCAACAACATTAAAAGCAGCTTGTAGCTTGTTTTTTATATCAGCCATATTATAACCAAACTCATATATAATTATATCATCAGCAAACGCAATAATATTCTGTGTCCTATCTAATAAATCGTGTATATATAAATTGAATAAGATTGGGGCATTAACTGTTCCCTGCTGTAAGCCATTTATCATCTTAAAAACGTTCGAGCTACAATTCGCTCCCTTTCCTATAATATATTCCTTTTCATTTATCATGTTGTAGACTAAAACAACGAGATGAAAAGGAAGTTTGTAACTGAGCATCTTATAAATTAGAGCTGGTATCCAAATATTGTCAAATGCCTTTTCAAAGTCGATTAAACATGCCCCTGTACACGAAAGTTTATTCCAATTCCACTGTATGTTCGATACTAATAAATTAACTGCATGAATCGTAGAGTGCGTATGTTTGAAACCAAATTGCTTCTCACACACTAAGTTTAGTTTCAGACACTGTTGGCTTATAATATTATTAGAACAAATCTCAAATATTTTGCTAATATTAGGCAGCAAACTTATGGCCCTTAGGTTCTTGGGATGAGTAATGTCCCTATCTTTCTTAGGAATGACAACCATCTTTGCTATTTTCCAGTGCTTTGGGAAGAAAGCATTGTTAATCATATTGTTAAATAGTGTCAAATACTCAAATATCAATAGCATAGGGACTTTCTTAAGTATAATATTGGGTATCTTGTCAATTCCATACGATAATTTTCCTTTTAATTTGGAGAAGATGTACAAAATTTCCTCTCGAGAAGTAAAATAATCCAAATTAGAGGCAACTGGATCATTGGCCAAGTTCATATCATTGAAGTTCGTTATCGTATTTAAGCCCTCTTCATATCTCACTTTGTCTTCCAAAAATGAGTTGAAGACTTCTATAACTTCCCTATGCACCAAATTCGTCTCATCAGTACTTTTTGAGGAATAAATACTTTCTAAATAAGCTCCTATGAAGTTCAATATATGTCCTTCGTCCTCTAATACATATTTATCAGATCCGTTCTCAATTCGTAGTGTCCGATGATCAATTTCAGCTCGATGTAAGAGGCACATGTCTTCAGGAGGAATTTTCAAAATATTAATGTTGTCGGCTTTACGATTTCTAAGTATTTTTTTGGCTTCGGAAAACATAGTGGATGGGTTGGACGAATTAATTTTGTTGAACTTTTGCTCCAACTTTTTATTCATTGAAATAACGAAATTGTCTTGTAGGAGTTTTCTAACCATCTTAAGTCTATTTTTCATAAAACATAGAACAGTGGGATTAAGTACATTCTGAAATCTGTTGTGTTTCTTAATAACCGTTAAAATCCTGCTTTTCTCTTTCTGAAGAGTTTTTATAACTGGGTTTAATAATTCTTTCAAACGGTCTTTTTCCTTAAAAGATGGGACACTTTTATCAATTGCATTGGTTATTATATTGTTTAATCTTTCAACATGGAAAATTATTTCGTCATTTGATAAATTTCTATTGGCTGGGATAAAGCTATCATTGTTCAGAGCTTGCATAATCAGTTTCTCAAATTTCTTCCAATCAGTCCTTTTAAAATCTAGTGTTCGTGTCACACTAGACTGCAAAAAATCAAGTGGTTCCGCCTGCGTATTCCTAGAAACTACCATCTTCACCGCATTATGATCACTATCATAATCTAGCGTCTCCAAACAGTTAACACTATTTCCTGTCTCATGAATGATCAGTCTCGAATCTACAATAAATATGTCCAAAAAAGAACCACTGCGAGGGAAGGAGGGTGAGCTCGAGGCGTATAGTTTACACCGATATTGAATCTCGTTTTCATATAACCAGTCGAACAGAGATACTCCCTTATCATTACCAATCGTGTTGCCCCACGAGCTGTGTTTGGAGTTCAGATCGCCCCCAAGTATATAATAATTATCTATGTAATCCAATTTAAGATACTCATATAGTCTCTTGAGATCATTCTTGAAATCTAAATTATTATTCCCCGCGGGATAATATGCTGATATTATAAATATCTGCCTATTGCCCGACATTGGGATTTTTATCACACATGTTTCTAGGGTGCGAAACCTCGGCGTTGCATATTCCTTAAAATGTATATTGTTTCTTATTAATATTCCTGTACCACCTCCTCTAGAACCAGAATTTCTATCTTTTCTTATGAAATTATAACCATCAAATGATAGTTTATGTTTATTTCCAAGTTTTGTTTCATTGAGTAATATAATATCAGGTTTGTATTTTTTCAAAAAAAGTTGGAGATCATACCTTCTATTAAGTCTTATTAATGAGTTAACATTTATTTGTATAATTATAAATTTATCGGAAGTATTTACAGCCATTAGTTATTAATTTCAAGAGCTGAGTACAAAGCATCTATTCTTGCTGCTTGATTTTGTAATTGTTTTTGTAAATTAGCTATTTGGTTTGCGATATTCTGTATGGAAAATTGAAGGTTTTGAAAGAAATCA